>NC_083096.1:118158290-118195790 GCF_949774975.1 Lagenorhynchus albirostris
CAATCCTACCTTTTCCTTTTACAATTAATTCTTGAGTACATACACTATCCAAAGCAATCAGAAAGAGAGCCTGCACATGAGTATTCAGGGATGCATTTAGCTTGATTCCAAATCTCCTATCTGAATCCCAGTTCTGTGTCTTTCCCTGAATGGTCCATTAGGTCCTCAGACTCAGCAATAACGAAAATTGAATCCATTCACCTTTCCCTAAAACTAGCTTTGCTTCTTGACTTTCTTCTTTTATCAGCAGTTTAAAAAAAGAAGACAAAACAAAACAAAAAAGAAAAAATGAGTTTAGAACAGCAGTTCCCAACCTTTCCTGGTTCACGGCATCCTTAGTGTTTAGTTAATTTTATCACAGTGCCCCTAAGCCAAAAGAAATACTTAATAGTTCCATTCATTAAATAGCTAGGTCCAAACAAATTTGTAAGTTGTATGTACTCACAACTTAATTATATTTGAAAAGTAATACACATAAAATTTTAAATGATATCTTATTTCTTAACCACATTTACTTGATAATGGTATATATGCACACATTGGGCACCACACAACCTCCGCAACCTTGGAACCAAATTGGACACCACTACCCTCACTTCCTGCTTCACAATCATTTTCCTGTGGTACTTGCTTTTCATCACAGCAACCACCATAAATCCAGCTTTGCAAAGATACAACAGCACCAAAAGGAATGTATCATTATGATACTGACATTGTGACCTACATCAAGCTAGTAGTTCTTGTGATGTCCAGCAGTCACAGAATAAAATTATGTTTCCCTCAAAATTGTAAAATATCCTGCAACAGTCCCTGTGAATTCACTCTGGTGCCCCAGGGCACCTGAGCCACAGTTTGTGGACTGCAGGTTTAGAGTGATAGTTTGGTACATGCTTTGATAGATCATTGCAGTAATGACTCCCATGAATCATGCCTCCTGTATCCATGCTCTCAAGTCAATATGACTTGCTTTGGCCAATGGGACATTAGTAAATGGGACACAGGCAGAGGCTTGAAAAACATATGTACTTTGGGGTTTTCCCTCTCTTGCTGCTGGAAATATGACATATGCTGCCATATGACACACTCAGGCTATGCCCCGGGGGATAAAAGACCTGGTGGAGAGAGGGCCTAGTCATCCCAGCCATCCCAGACATGTGAGTGAGGCCAACCTAGACCATTCAACTCAAGCCAAGATGACCCAGACTGAAAGTGCTGCCCATTGACCCACGGAATCATAGAACATAGTGAAACTTTTTTGTTTTAAACCATTATGTTTTGCGTGCTTTTTAGGCAGCCAAACTAAATGATAGGATGTTAAAACAATTGCCCTTTATACTTTAGGCAATGGAAAATCAATGAGAATTTCTTAATTAAGTTGAATAGAGTTATTAAATACATGAATGCTTGATCATTCAATTATCCCCTTAAAATTCTTTTAGGAAAAACTCGTGATTTCCAGTCATAGCCTCAGGAACAGATCCTGAAGTTCATAAACATTTCATTGCCAATGAGATTAGAAAATTGACGTCATTTCTTTGAACCACAGTTCCTAAAATTATAAGTGATCATTAATCTATAAGGAAGCCTGATTGTAAAGCAAAATGTGAATTTTAACTCGGTTGTCAAAAAGGTGACTAGAAACCTTGATGCAAAGTATAAGAATAGCCCCTTCAACCAGAGGTCAGACCACTGACTGCTATAACTAACTGGCCAAAACCCAGCTGTAAACTCAGAACCAATGGAAATGGCCTCACAGTGGCAGAAATGTCTGCCACAAGATACTGAGTCTTGCTTCTAATCAGAGCCATTCCCAACCAAATGCTATTTCAGTATAGCAGGGTCTCAACCAGAACACACAGATTCTCAGATGGAACAGCTGTCAGCAGGGAAAGTAAGCCAACCATCTAAAAAACACAGGCATGGCCTTGAAAGTACAACCAGTAGCTGCTCTTTGGGACTACATGTTTCAATGTGCTCAGAGAACATCACCATTCAACAGCACAATAAAACATGTTCTTTATAAGAATGAGACTGCATCATCAAGAAAATATTGAATGCTTGTGGAAATAAATTGAAAGCCCTTCAGTAAGATTTCCATTAAAAATGATGAAGAAAAATAGTATAAATTCTTAAGGTAGTAAACGCTAGTTATCTAGAAACTTCACTTGTGTGGATAATTCCATTCCCCAGGAGCCATTGCGAATGATGATGCTTTTGGCATCTCCATGAATTAGAGGTAACTCTGTGTACCAGCTCACCCCGAGCTTGTTAGTATCTACGGTTTTATTCTCTTGAGTGGGAGAATTCTCCCAACCCTCAACGGCCCCAGGATGGCTGAGGCACTGGCTCTCCTCAGACATCAACACTGCTTCCTGGGAAGAAGACCACGTGGGGCACTGGAGGAAGAGGATGACCATCGCCTCATTTGGGCCCACAGGTGAGCTCCTTTCTGACCAGGTGAGGCTCTGCAGAAAAGAGAGAGGGATGGAGTCAGTAGCCACAGATCACAAGGGGGCCGGGTCCTGTGCAAGAATCCATGTAAAGAGGTGTCCAGCAGAGAAAAGCTGACCCAATTCCAGGTGTAGTGCCTGTGGCCAAGACCCTGCTCTCCCCACCAAGGAAACAGACAAAAGAAGGGAAAGCACACACCAGCCACCATGAGCACAGGAAACACAGCAGTGAAAACAGCCTATACAGAAGCAAACATGTATTTAACCCATTTTGTGTAGTTACAGAAGCTTTAGAAAATATGGATGAGGAAAGAAAGAGGAAAAGAACAGACTACGTACATATATAATAAGTGTGTTTGTATGCAGAATGCTATATTAGAATCTTTCCTTCATGTATCAATATACGCTTCAATGAATTGTTTTGAATTGCTGCATCATATCCAATTTTGTTGACACATCTTTTTAATCAATCCCATGTTTTTGAATATCCAAATTCTATTTTGCCGTTCTTGTTATTTCTTGGGGGTGTCAGGAAGCCCCAGTTCAAGGCTAACTGAGCAATAGAGAGGAGACTGACAAGTAGAAATCAAAACATCAGCCTTATTTTTGATAAAAGTTGGATAGAGGACATGGATCAGGTATGCAGCCCACTGAGATTCCTAACGCGGTAGCTGGAATTAAACAGAATTTCCCAAACATGCACAGACATAGCTGGGAAACCACAGGGCTCCCCAGTGGAGGGAGGCCTTTCCCATGAAAGCTCCACCTGCAGGAAGCTGATGAGAGCGCATGCTCTCCACAGGCAGACATCCCAAATCGCCTAAAAGTAGTCAACGCTACTATCCAATTGCAGAAAAAGACTATATAGATTTACATACTACTGTCCAATTGCAGAGAAAGACGATATACACCCCCAACAGTGATGGATCAAAGTGCTCTTTCTTCACATCCTTTTCTACTGTGACAGGTTCAAATGGTATCTCACTGTTGTTCGGTTTGCATTTCTCCATATGCAAATTTTTCTATATGTATATTGGCCATTTTTATTTCTTCTTTACTGACTGCTTTGATATGCCCTTTGCCCATTTTTCTAGTGAGATCTTCGTATTCTTATTCATTTATAAGATGCAAAAGTATTTAAGCAAGTCACTCTTCTTAATCTTAGAATTGTGATGCATGGGGTAGCAGTTAGAATCATAAGCCTGGCAAAGCATGACACTGATGTTGAGCGTGATCGTTTCCATATTTATTAAAACTTTTACTTATGCCAAAACAAGAACCTATTTGAAGAAGAGATGGGTTTTTGGAAAAGGTCAAGGTCTATTGCCCACAGAAGTGCTTAGATTTAATATCTTCTGATATTAAGTCCATGCACTGACATTTTTATTCCAAATTTTAAGATACTTGATTATTGATCCAGAAATTTCTAATATAAAAAAATCCTTATGGATGTACCTTATTTCATTGCATATTCAATACATGGAAATTTGAAATTCTGGAGAAAAATGTAACTACTTGTTCTCTTTATTAAAAGTGCCATTAGAAACTTCAGGTGTAAACTACTGACTGAGGCAAGGTGCGCCGTCAAAATGATTGAACTCATACAGACGTTATAGAAGAAACTGATAGTTCCAGGATGTTGATCCATAACTTGCCAAGCATAGCTACTTTATATTTTTAGGTATTACCATTGACCACTGACAAACAGAATACTCTTCAAAGAACTTTTATGGATTATTCAATAATATTTTTATAAAAGGTCTTAAAGCAATGGATATTGGACAACTGCTAGTAAACAATGCTTTCACAGAAATGTCTTTAGCTATTCTTTCTATTAAGAGAATAACCAAATCACTAAATTTTGGAATTCTAGAATCCCTGCTATTATGCTTTGTCCCAAAATCTTCCCTCCATCATCCTTATATTTCTCCATAAAGTATAAAAATGCCTGTTAGAGCCTTTATCATTCATCACCATTCATTAATTCAACAGACATTTTTAAGAACCTGCTAACAAACATTCTTAAGAACTTAGCTATATTTGGAGCTAAGGATAAAGACAAGTGAAACAGTTTCTACCCTCAAGGAAAACGTGATCTATAGCTTACATAATGGGGGAGATAGGCAAGTGACAGAAAAAGAGAATTCACTGTGATATAATCAAGCACTGACTGCTGAGACAGCCCAGTGGAGCAGCTACTAATCACGTCTGAGGGAATCAGAGGAGGCTTCCAGGAGGAAGTGATGAGTCACTGAGTCCTGGAGAATGAGCACATTCTATGCAGGGGAAGAAACCGAGGGTAATACAGGGGGCTGGTATAAAGGCACAGAGGCAGGATGGGTCACAACGTGGAGAATTACTATAAGGAGTTCGGTTTAGCTGCAGCATAGAGTTGGGGTAGGGACAGACGACGGTGAGAGACTGTACTACAGAAGGAATATTCCATCTTTACCTCTCAATGGATGCTGACAAAAATTGATGACGAAAAGAGTATTCATACCCTCCTCCTCCATTTCACAGTTAAAGAAACAAACCCAGTGTGATTAAGTGACTTGCCGAAGGTCATACATTTCTCAAATTACTAAGATAAAATTCCAATTTAGAAATTCTGATTCCAGAGCTTAGACTCATCTGCTAGTCATGAATGGATTTTATGCTATGCTAAGTAATTAAAATTTGACCTTGAGAAGGTCATGGGAGGCCAAGGATTTTAGGCAGGAGAATGACATGGTCAGTTGTACCTTTTAAAAGGAAGGCCGAGGTTACTGAGGGGAATAAACGGGGCTACATGTGATATGGAACTACTACATACAGTTCTGCATGTTGTATCCTCTACAACCTAGGGAGGGCCATGAAATGTGGTCTGTGAATGGCACCCCGGAGTGGTGTAGTGCTCGACCTACATGGCCAGATTTAATGTAATTGCAAGTAAGGAGGCTAATAAAGAAGTACTTCAGACATGAAACGTAGGAAGGGTTGCGCTAAAGAAGGGCAATAGCAGAGAAAGGAAGGGGTCATAATGCAGAAATAATGATGTAGAATCAACAGGAGCTGGTGACTGGTTGGATGAAGATGGTGATACAGAGAGAGGAGTCAAAGAGAAAATGATTTTATTTTGTGTAGGTCTGGCTAAGTCGGAACCACATTTTAGAATCGCCTTCCCTATTTGGTTTGGGGTTAGATTTGGTTCTAGGTTAGAAACTTGCACAAGATTTGGGAAGTGAAAGGAAGCAACAGCCCTTATGCTCTGAAGATAGTCACGGTTAGAGGTAAGATGAGGCAGACACAGAGAAATGGCAGATGCCAGACTGTCCTCACCCTCCTTCTCCACTCTGCAGCCTCTTCCACTTCCAGGGCCAGCAGCTCTACCCGTCTGTCTGCCCCGCTGACCGACAGCAACCAGTGACCAGAGGCTGGAATGCAAATTCACAGAGGCGGTTGCTAGGACCAGGTCACAGCCTTGCACAGACCTCTACACCTGCCCCCTTAGGGGTCCCTCTCAGCAGACTCCCCTCAAGCTCTGACTTGCCCACTGTGGCAGTGCTTCAGGAGGACTACTTAGTGACTTCCCTGATTCACCAACTCTCCTTTTTCTGGACCCCTCTTTCTCCAGGTTCAGTTCCTGATCCCAGCAGGTTCTGTTGGAGCCATTTGAAAAAATGAATCTAAAATTCATATAGATCTGCAAAAGATGTGTAATAGTCAAAACAGCTTTGAAAAAGAACAAAATTGGAGGACTTACACCAGCTGATTTCAACACTGATTATAAAGGAATCTATATACAGAGCTGTAAAGATGGACACCCAAATTTTACAGGGGCAAAACATTTGGTAAAATTGTTGTCTGAGATGACTTGGAAAGCAGACCACATGCCTAGTGAGGCCGTAGCTCTGGGCAAAGTGATTGGCAAGAGAATAACTGGGCTCACTTTCTTTGTACTGCAGCAAAGCATTATAAGAAATGAGCTCAGGAAATAAGTGGTCAGTTTGCAAGCAGAAATTGAGGGTCCAGAAATTGGACGCCTGACTAGAAAAGCTGTATGATACCTGTTAGACCCCGAACACAAAAGCCTATTAAAATCCAGCTTTCCTGCTGCCATTGGGCTAACCAAAGTTACTTGTGGTGAGGTTTGAGGGTGATGGCCCTGACTGAAGGGGTATGACAGCATCTCCCACTGTCCCTGACACCATTGTGAGGCCTCTGTTCACTCAACATCATGAGAGGAAACACAGTCCTGATGCAAAGAAATCTGGATCAGAGAAAACATATTCCAGGGCCACACCAGTCCTCCAGGAACTGCAGGCAGGGAGGCTGCCTCAGCCTCCCAAAATGCCCGAGCAACAAGATGGACGGGAGAAGGGCCTTGCCTTCATTCTGGATATGTTTGTATCGGGATAAACTCCATGCCTAAAGGATGTGCTGAAAATCCAAGCTCCAGAAATATGTGGAATGTTTCTTGGAACTGGGCCGCTAACAACTTTCAACTGTGCAAACAAAAGCATTGTAAATCAGGCTTTTCTAAGAAAAAGGTGCTCAAACATTCAGTAAGCTTGGTTACTAGTATTCTTAGCAGGATTTTCTGTTCTTTCATTCTCAGTCACTTTATTACAAGTTAATCTTTTTAAATCCTACTTTGGATCATTCAAGCTTCTCAGAAGTACTTTGGATTATTAGAATTACAGACTTCATTTTGAAATTGCTTCTCATAGGCTCAAAAAATCTTATTATAGTAGTGCCTTCTTTCATCCTGCTTTTTAAATCCAAGGGTTACTGGTGTATGCTCTTATAAGAATTATGTCAGTTTTACTGAATTTTGTTCCCATATCAGTTTTGGTTTCATTACCTTATTTGCTTCAGGGAGTTTAATAATACAATTAGCTAGATTCTTGGGATATTACTGTCTTTATTCTACCTCATTTTATAGCTTTTGGGTTTTTTTGGAAATCTGAGAACTTTCAGATAGGTTTTGTGAATTTTTTGTTTTGTTTTGTTTTTTTTGTGGTACGCGGACCTCTCACTGTTGTGGCCTCTCCCGTTGCGGAGCACAGGCTCCAGACGCGCACGCTCAGCGGCCATGGCTCACGAACCCGTGTCCCCTGCATCGGCAGGCGGACTCTCAACCACTGCGCCACCAGGGAAGCCCTTGTGAATATTTTTTACACAGCCAAGTTACAGAGTGACTTATTTAGATGTGGATGATATTTGTTCAGTATGTCAAGCTGAATTTCAGAAAATTATTCTTCCCATCAGTCAGCATGTTTTTCTGAAGAATGCATTCATTGCCTTATGGTTTTACAGAGGGAATATATGTCCACTGTGCAGAACTGTGATTTCAGACCTTAGAAACAGATGGAAAGATGGGGCTGCCTCATCGTACCTTCAAATACAATTAAGTCCTATGGACTATTAAAACCACAAAAAACTAATTTCATTTGGTTACAATGACTATTAGTAGATCCATTCAGATGGATTTCAGTACTAAAAATTAAGAAAAATGTTTCCAAACACTTTTAGAATACCAGAACAAGATTTAAGCATGTTTTAATTCTTTTAATTTAAATGAGTGAAAGAACACTGTTTTTGAAAATATAATAGTCAACCTAATGTGTATGTCAACAATATTTCTTCAATCCTAATTACTTGACATATGATTGCGATGTAAAATTGTAAATGCATTTTCTTGTTAATTTTACCAAAAACAGCAACTGGATAACTAACTATAACTAGTTGTTTTAGAGGAATTTGGGTATTCTTTTTTGACGTTGTTTCCGAATAAAGGATATTTTTCATAATATTTTAAGATATATCTTTATCCAAAATCTCAAAAATTTTTTAATTTTCATAAAATTTGTCTTTTTAAATGAAAGTTCCATATGCTATATTTTACCTGCAACCATTAGATTTTCTAAGTGCATATTAATTTACTGAGGATGATGTATTTTAATATTGTATTACTCTTTGTAATATGATTAACAATCAATAAGAATTAATCATTTAAATTATTCCAAAACCTCAGTGTTGTTGCAAAGCTACATTAATGGTGTGGCCGCCACCCAAACTATTGTCCTCAAGGTAAACACCATTAAACTGAAAAAGAAGGGCATGGGGGCAAAGAAGCAAATAAATAAGACTTGAGAACAACATCTAGGCAAAACTTTGAATATATTTACTGGCACGTGGAACTGACTAGAAGCTAACAGAGCAAAAACCTTCTAAATTTCTGGGTGAATTGTACTGCCAAATAAACATTATCTCAACCTGAAAAAGCCTGTGGCTATTTGAACATTAAAACCATCTCAGGACCTCATGCTTGCACAAGCAGAAAGCAGGCTGTGCAAGTTGTACAGCCCTCATGAAGAATAAACTCCCCAATGTCCTCTTCAGGCGCAGACATGGAATATAGGACATGGAAGACCCACCCAGAGGATGGACCAAGTGGACAAGGGAGTTCCAAGAGGAGAGCAGAATCAGAATCTAAACAAGGACCTTCCCCACCCACAGGGCAGGAGACCTTCCCGAACCTGCTCAGGAGGATATCATGT
Source organism: Lagenorhynchus albirostris (assembly GCF_949774975.1). Taxonomy (NCBI): domain Eukaryota; kingdom Metazoa; phylum Chordata; class Mammalia; order Artiodactyla; family Delphinidae; genus Lagenorhynchus; species Lagenorhynchus albirostris. The sequence goes on from NC_083096.1 coordinate 118,167,283, forward strand.
GTACCAGCAACTAATAACTGTCTTCCATTCTTTTGTTTTCCAAGAGAGATTTTATTGTAGTTATCCCTTCTCTGATCCACTGTATATTGAGTGGGAGAAGGGATGAACAACTTATCTTTTTATTCACAGATCTCCACAAGGAGCCCCATCCAGACACCACAGACATCATCTGAAGATCCTAAACTTTGTACTGCTACATTGACTTCATGTGTCTTGGAGTTGCCTCCTGTGGAAAAAGAAGGTGTTCTACAAAAGGAAGAAAGAATAGAATAGGAAATTTGTGACCAGAAGGAAAGACTGTGGAGGATACTGGTTAGTAAGTCACCAAAAACTACTTCCTTTTTCTCCTGGGCACACTGCTAGATTACGCTTCCCAGTCTCCCTTATGGCTAGACATGGCCCTGTGTCAGTTCTGACCAATGAAACGTGACATCCATTGCTTCCAGGCCTGGTCCATTTAGCTCTTGATTCATGACCCTACATGGCCTTTCCCTTCCAGCTGGCTAGACTGGAGATGACTAGGACAACCTTGAGAGTCATGATGTGAAGACGGAGCAGCCACAGGATAGAGGAAACCTGTCTCCCTGAAACATGTGGAGAAAGGCCATCCTCCAGGAGTGACTGTATTGTACTATTATCTGAGCAAAACATAAATATTCTTTAATCATACTAAGTTCCCGAGGTTTAGGAGTTTATCTGTTACAGTCACTAATGTATGCACAGCACAGGGAACAGCACAGGCAAAGATAGGATTGAAATAGATGACATAGCCTGAGAAGGGCGAGGAGTTCCCTCTGGTTGAAATGTAGACACCGGGGGGGGGGGGGGGGAGCTGCAGAGGGTGAGCTTAAAAGGGTTAGCTAGAGTAAATGCTGCCAGTAATCTGCCTTTTCTGAGGCAATTGAGAATCCAAATCTTTTACACACTGTTGCCCCCCAAAATTGAGAACAGGAAATGTAATCACCAAGCTGACAACAGCCTTTGCAGTCTGTTAAAGCTACAACTCATACCAAAATGGATCCTGCTGAATTCAGTAAGAAAATCGAGAATCAATAACCCCGAGAGGAAAAAGTCAATTTTTAAATCTTTATGAAACCGTGTGTGTGTGCTCACACATGCACGCACACACACACACACATGCACGTGTGTGGTGTGTTTTCAAGTAATGAATGATATTCACACAACAAAACGAGGTTGGCTTCAATTAATGCCACATTTTCCAAGCTCCTTCCATGTGGCAAGTGTCCGACTAGGTGTCTATGACAGGAAGATAAATAAATGACTTACCAGGACTTGGAATCACTCACAGACTAATACAATTGGTAGGCACGTAAACAGATTAACCAGGATACATGAGGACACATGCTATTATAAAAACAGGACCCACTAGAACTACAAGGGTTAGGGAAGAATCATGGGCAACTGAACTTCCTTAGCCTGATACTGAAGATGCTTCTTGATCAGATCCAACCTACCTTTGCAGGTTGAAATATCACTACATTTCTTCACACAATTAGTTGCTCTCATACCCATCCTCCACTTTTCCACCTCCATGCCTTGCCTTCTGCCTCAAATTCTCTCTGACCCATTGCTGGTCACTGTTTAAGGTGCTAATAAGATTCTACTCATAAAATCTTCCCTGGTCCCAGTGTGGTGGACTCTCCCTTCTCCCATCAGCTCTCTCTGCCTCGGTAACTTACCACTCTCTGCTGTGCATAATAGCTATTTACTGACTTCCTGGTCTTGTCTGTGGAGACTAAACTGTAAACCCCCTGAGGACCAGGAATGTTTCTAGTCCTTTTTTATACTCCCAGTACCAGGTATAGCACTTTGTATGTACCTAGTGGATGTTCAATAGATATTTTCTGAATATTAAAATTTTAAACCCAAAACTCACTCCCTGCTGACTCTACACACACCAATAGTCACTGTACTCTTTGGTCCAGAGCTTAAATGTTGAGTGATATATGATATTTTCTCATGAGAAGAAGGTAATTTTGTACGAGGATTCAGTGATAATGAACAAGAAAATAAAAATAGTGCCTACTTATTTCACAAAAATTAAGACAGCTCAATAGACAATAGCTTACTGATTAGAAAGATTGAATGTAAACTTTACTGCAAAAAAATCTTTTCTGGAAGAATCTCTATTAACTTGTAAACTATCATGTTCAGGAGGAGCTTCAAGATGGCGGAAGAGTAACACGTGGATATCACCTTCCTCACCACAAATACATCAGAAATCCATCTACATGTGGAACAACTCCTACAGAACACCTACTGAACGCTGGCAGAAGACCTCAGACCTCCCAAAAGGCAAGAAACTCCCCACGTACATGGGGAACAGACACCCTCAAGCGACCTACATGCAGAGGTGGAGTCAAATCCAAAGCTGAACCCCAGGAGCTGTGCGAAAAAAGAAAAGAAAGGGAAATTTCTCCCAGCAGCCTCAGGAGCAGTGGATTAAATCTCCACAGTCAACTTGACGTACCCTGCATCTGTGGAATACCTGAATAGACAACGAATCATCCCAAAGTGAGGAGGTGGACATTGGGAGCAACGATATATTTTTTTTTCCCTTTTTCTCTTTTTGCGACTGTGTATGTGTATTCTTCTGTGTGTGGTTTTGTATGAATAGATTTGCTTTTACCATTTATCCCAGGGTTCAGTCTCTCCGTTTGTTTGTTTGTTTGTTTTAGTATAGTTTTTAGCTCTTGTTATCATTGGTGGATTTGTTTTTTGGCTTCGTTGCTCTCTTCTTTCCTTTTTTTTTATTTTTTAAATTTTTTTAATAATTATTTTTTAAATTAATAAATTTATTTTATCTTATTTTATTTCATTTTATTCTATTATATTTTGTTTTATCTTCTTTCTTTCTTTCTTTCCTTCTTTCTATTTTTCTCCCTTTTATTCTGAGCCGTGTGGATGAAAGGCTCTTGGTGCTCCAGCCAGGCATCAGGGCTGTGCCTCTGAGGTGGTAGAGCCAAGTTCAGGACACTGATCCACCAGAGACCTCCCAGCTGCACCTAATAGCAAATGGCGAAAATCTCCCAGAGATCTCCATCAACGCCAAGACCCAGCTCCACTCAACGACCAGCAAGCTACAGTGCTGGACACCCTATGCCAGACAACTAGCGAGACAGGAACACAGACCCACCCATTAGCAGACAGGCTGCCTAAAATCATAATAAGGTCACAGAAACCCCAAAACACACCACCAGACATGAACCTGCCCACGAGAAAGACAAGATCCAGCCTCATCCACCAGAACACAGGCACTAGTCCCCTCCAACAGGAAGCCTACACAACCCACTGAACCAACGTTATCCACTGGAGGCAGACACCAAAAACAACGGGAACTACGAACCTGCAGCATGCTAAAAGGAGACCCTAAACACAGAAAGTCAAACAAAATGAGAAGACAGAGAAACACACAGCAGATGAAGGAGAAAGGTAAAAACCCACCAGCCCTAACAAATGACGAGGAAATAGGCAGTCTATCAGAAAAAGAATTAGAAAAATGATAGTAAAGATGATCCAAAATCTTGGAAATAGAATAGACAAAATGCAAGAAACATTTAACAAGGACCTAGAAGAACTAAAGGGCAAACAAATAGTGATGAACAACACAATAAATGAAATTAAAAATTATCTAGAAGGGATCAATAGCAGAATAACTGAGGCAGAAGAACGGATAAGTGACCTGGAAGATAAAATAATGGAAATAACTACTGCAGAGCTGAATAAAGAAAAAAGAATGAAAAGAACCAAGGACAGTCACAGAGACCTCTGGGACAACATTAAACACATCAACATTCAAATTATAGGGGTCCCAGAAAAGAAGAGAAAAAAAAAGGAACTGAGAAAATATTTGAAGAGATTATAGTTGAAAACTTCCCTAATATGGGAAAGGAAATAGTTAATCAAGTCCAGGAAGCACAGAGAGTCCAATACAGGATAAGTCCAAGGAGAAACACGCCAAGACACATATTAATCAAACTATCAAAACTTAAATACAAAGAAAAAGTATTAAAAGCAGCAAGGGAAAAACAACAAATAACATACAAGGGAATCCCCATAAGGTTAACAGCTGATCTGTCAGCAGAAACTCTGAAAGCCAGAAGGGAGTGGCAGGACATATTTAAAGTGATGAAAGGGAAAACCTACAACCAAGATTACTCTATCCACCAAGGATCTCATTCAGATTTGATGGAGAAATTAAAACCTTTACAGACAAGCAAAAGCTAAGAGAATTCAGCACCGCCAAACCAGCTTTACAGCAAATGCTAAAGGAACTTCTCTAGGCAGGAAACACAAGAGAAGGAAAAGACCTACAATAACGAACCCAAAACAATTAAGAAAATGGTAATAGGAACATACATGTCAATAACTACCTTAAATGTAAGTGGATTATATGCTCCAACCAAAAGACTCAGACTGGCTGAAGGGATACAAAAATAAGACCCGTGGGCTTCCCTGGTGGCACAGTGGTTGAGAGTCTGCCTGCTGATGCAAGGGACATGGGTTCATGCCCCGGTCCGGGAAGATCCCACATGGCGCGGAGTGGCTGAGCCCGTGAACCATGGCCGCTAAGCCTGCGCGTCCGGAGCCTGTGCTCTGCAATGGGAGAGGCCACAACAGTGAGAGGCCCGCGTATCGCAAAAAAAAATAATAATAATAAAACAAGACCTGTATATATGCTGTCTACAGGAGACTCACTTCAGACCTAGGGACACATACAGACTGGAGTGAGGGGATGGAAAAAGATATTCCATGCAAATGGAAATCAGAAGAAAGCTGGAGTAGCAATTCTCATATCAGACAATATAGAATTAAAAACAAAGACTATTACAAAGACAAAGAAGGGCACTACATAATGATCAAGTGATCAATCCAAGAAGAAGATATAACAATTGTAAATATTTATGCACCCAACATAGGAGCACCTCAATACATAAGGCAAATACTAACAGCCATAAAAGGGGGAAACCGACAGTAACACAATCATAGTAGGGGACTTTAACATCCCACTTTCATCAGTGGACAGATCATCCAAAAGGAAAATAAATAAGGAAAAAAAGCTTTAAATGACACATTAAAGAAGATGGACTTAATTGATATTTATAGGACGTTCCATCCAAAAACAACAGAATACACTTTCTTCTCAAGTGCTCATGGAACAGTCTCCAGGATAGGTCATATCTTGGGTCACAAATCAAGCCTTGGTAAATTTTAAAAAATTGAAATCATATCAAGTATCTTTTCTGACCACAACGCTATGAGAATAGATATCAATTACAGGAAAAAATCTGTAAAAAATACAAACAAATGGAGGCTAAACAATACACTACTTAAAAACCAAGAGGTCACTGAAGAAATCGAAGAGGAAATCAAAAAATACCTGGAAACAAATTACAATGAAAACACGACGACCGAAAACCTATGGGATGCAGCAAAAGCAGTTCTATGAGGGAAGTTTACAGCAACACAATCCTACCTTAAAAAACAAGAAACATCTCAAATAAACAACCTCACCTTACACCTAAAGCAATTAGAGAAAGAAGAACCAAAAAAACCCCAAAGTTAGCCGAAGGAAAAAAATCATAAAGGTCAGACCAGAAATAAATGAAAAAGAAATGAAGGAAACGATAGCAAAGATCAATAAAACTAAAAGCTCGTTCTGGGGCGTCCGGGAAGATGGCGGCAGAGTAAGACATGGAGATCACCTTCCTCCCCACAGATAACACCAGAAATACATCTACACGTGGAACAACTCCTACAGAACACCTACTGAACGTTGGCAGAAGATCTCAGACCTCCCAAAAGAAAAAAGAATAAACAGAGACAAACGGATAGGGACAGGACCTGCACCAGTGGGAGGGAGCTGTGAAGGAGGAAAGTTTCACACACTAGAAGCCCCTTCGCGGGCGGAGACTGCGGGTGGCGGAGGGGGAAAGCTTCGGGGCCGCGGAGGAGAGCACAGCAACAGGGGTGCAGAGGGCAAAGCAGAGAGATTCCCGCACAGAGGATCAGGGCCGACCGACACTCACCAGCCCAAGAAGCTTGTCTGCTCACCCGCCGGGGCGGGCGGGGCTGGGAGTTGAGGCTCGGGCTTCCGTCGGAGCTGGTGTTGGTGGGGTTGGCAGCGTGAAAACAGCCTGCAGGGAGTTAGTGCGCCACGGCTAGCCAGGACGGAGTCCGGGGAAAAGTCTGGACCTGCCGAAGAGGCAGGAGACTTTTTCTTCCTTCTTTGTTTCCAGGTGCACGAGGAGAGGGGATTAAGAGCGCTGCTTAAAGGAGCTCCAGAGACGGGCGCGAGCCGCAGCTAAAAGCGCGGATCTCAGAGACGGGCATGAGACGCTAAGGCTGCCTGTGTGCGAGCACAGGTCTCTATCCACACTCCCCTTCCGGGGAGCCTGTGCAGCCCGCCACTGCCAGGGTCCCGGGATCCCGGAACAACTTCCCAGGGAGAACGCGCGGCGCGCCTCAGGCTGGTGCAACGTCACGCCGGCCTCTGCCGCCACAGGCTCGCCCCGCACTCCGTGCCCCTCCCTCCCCCCCGGCCTGAGTGAGCCAGAGCCCCCGAATCAGCGGCTCCTTTAACCCCGTCCTGTCTGAGTGAAGAACAGACGCCCTCCAGCGACCTACACGCAGAGGCAGGGCCAAATCCAAAGCTGAGCCCCTGTGAGCTGTGAGAACAAAGAAGAGAAAGGGAAATCTCTCCCAGCAGCCTCAGAAGCAGCGGATTAAAGCTCCACAATCAACTTGATGTACCCTGCATCTGCGCAATACCTGAATAGACAACGAGTCATCCCAAATTAAGGAGGTGGACTTTGAGAGCAAGATTTATGATTTTTTTCTCTTTTTCCTCTTTTTGTGAGTGTGTATGTGTATGCTTCTGTGTGAGATTTTGTCTGTATAGCTTTGCTTCCACCATTGGTCCTAGGGTTATATCCGTCCGTTTTGTTTTTTTTAATTTTCTTTCTTAATAATTATTTTTTATTTTAATAACTTTATTATATTTTATCTTACTGTATTTTATTTTACTTTATCTTCTTTCTTTCTTTTTTCCTTCCTTCCCTCCTTCCTTCCTTCCTTCCTCCCTCCCTCCTTCCCTCCCTCATTTATTTCCTTCTTTCTTTCTTTCTTTCTACTTGTACTGATTCTTTCTTCCTACTTTTTCTCCCTTTTATTCTGAGCCATGTGCATGAAAGGATCATGGTGCTGCAGCCAGGAGTCAGTGCTGTGTCTCTGAAGTGGGAGAGCCAACTTCAGGACACTGGTCCACAAGAGACCTCCCAGCTCCACATAATATCAAACGGCGAAAATCTCCCAGAGATCTCCATCTCAACACCAGCACCCAGCTTCACTCAACGACCAGCAAGCTACAGTGCTGGACATCCTATGCCAAACAACTAGCAAGACAGGAACACAACCCCACCCATTAGGAGAGAGGCTGCCTAAAATCATAATAAGTCCACAGACATCCCAAAACACACCACCAGACATGGACCAGCCCACCAGAAAGACAAGATCCAGCCTCATCCACCAGAACACAGGCACTAGTCCCCTCCGACAGGAAGCCTACACAATCCACTGAACCAAACTTAGCCACTGGGGACAGACACCAAAAAAAACAGGAACTACAAACCTTCAGCATGCTAAAAGGAGACCCTAAACACAGTAAGATAAGCAAAATGAGAAGACAGAAAAACACACAGCAGATGAAGCAGCAAGATAAAAACCCACCAGACCTAACAAATAACGAGGAAATAGGCAGTCTACCTGAAAAAGAATTCAGAATAATGATAGTAAAGATGATCCAAAATCTTGGAAATAGAATAGACAAAATGCAAGAAACATTTAACAAGGACCTAGAAGAACTAAAGATGAAACAAACAATGATGAACAACACAATAAATGAAATTTAAAATACTCTAGATGGGATCAATAGCAGAATAACTGAGGCAGAAGAACGGATAAGTGACCTAGAAGATAAAATAATGGAAATAACTACTGCAGAGCAGAATAAAGAAAAAAGAATGAAAAGAACTGAGGACAGTCTCAGAGACATCTGGGACAACATTAAACACACCAACATTCGAATTATAGGGGTTCCAGAAGAAGAAGAGAAAAAGAAAGGGACTGAGATAATATTTGAAGAGATTATAGTTGAAAACTTCCCTAATATGGGAAAGGAAATAGTTAATCAAGTCCAGGAAGCACAGAGCATCCCCATACAGGATAAATCCAAGGAGAAATATGCCAAGACACATATTAATCAAACTGTCAAAAATTAAATACAAAGAAAGCATATTAAAAGCAGCAAGGGAAAAACAACAAATAACACGCAAGGGAATCCCCATAAGGTTAACAGCTGATCTTTCAGCAGAAACTCTGCAAGCCAGAAGGTACTGGCAGGACATATTTAAAGTGATGAAGGAGAAAAACCTACAACCAATATTACTCTACCCAGCAAGGATGTCATTCAGATTTGATGGAGAAATTAAAACCTTTACAGACAAGCAAAAGCTGAGAGAGTTCAGCACCACCAACCCAGCTTTACAACAACTGCTAAAGGAACTTCTCTAGACAAGAAACACGAGAAGGAAAAGACCTACAATAATGAACCCAAAACAATTAAGAAAATGGGAATAGGAACATACATATCTATAATTACCTTAAATGTAAATGGACTAATTGCTCCCACCAAAAGACACAGATTGGCTGAATGAATACAAAAACAAGACTCAGAAATAAATGAAAAACAAATGAAGGAAATGATAGCAAAGATCAATAAAACTAAAAGCTGGTTCTTTGAGAAGATAAACAAAATTGATAAACCATTAGCCAGACGCATCAAGAAAAAAAGGGAGACGACTCAAATCAATAGAATTAGAAATGAAAAAGGAGAAGTAACAACTGACACTGCAGAAATACAAAAGATCATGAGAGATTACTACAAGCAACTCTATGCCAATAAAATGGATAACCTGGAAGAAATGGACAAATTCTTAGAAATGCACAACCTGCCAAGACTGAATCAGGAATAAATAGAAAATATGAACAGACCAGTCACAGGCACTGAAATTGAAACTGTGATTAAAAATCTTCCAACAAAAAAAACCCAGGACCAGATGGCTTCACAGGCGAATTCTATCAAACATTTAGAGAAGAGCTAACACCTATCCTTCTCAAACTCTTCCAAAATATAGCAGAGGGAGGAACACTCCCAAATTCATTCTACAAGGCCACCATCACCCTGATACCAAAACCAGACAAGGATGTCACAAAGAAAGAAAACTACAGGCCAATATCACTGATGAACATAGATGCAAAAATCCTCAACAAAATACTAGCAAACAGAATTCAACAGCACATTAAAAGGATCATACACCATGATCAAGTGGGGTTTATCCCAGGAATGCAAGAATTCTTCAATATATGCAAATCAAGCAATGTGATACACCATGTTAACAAACTGAAGGAGAAAAAACAAATGATCATCTCAATAGATGCAGAGAAAGCTTTCAACAAAATTAAACACAAATTAATGATAAAAACCCTCTAGAAAGTAGGCATAGAGGGAACTTACCTCAACATAATAACGGCCATATATGACAAACCCACAGCCAACATCATCCTCAATGTTGAAAAACTGAAACCATTTCCACTAAGATCAGGAACCAGACAATGTTGCCCATTCTCACCAGTATTATTCAACATAGTTTTGGAAGTCTTAGCCACAGCAATCAGAAAAGAAAAAGAAATAAAAGGAATCCAAATCGGAAAAGAAGTAAAGCTGTCACTATTTGCAGATGACATGATACTATACATAGAGAATCCTAAAGATGCTTCCAAAAAAGTACTAGAGTTAATCAATGAATTTGGTAAAGTAGCAGAATACAATATTAACGCACAGAAATCTCTTGCATTCTTATACACTAATGATGGAAAATCTGAAAGTGAAATTGAGGCAACACTCCCATTTGCCACTGCAACAAAAAGAATAAAATACTTAGTAATAAACCTACCCAAGGAAACAAAAGACCTTTTGAGTTTTTTTATAAGAACATTAAAAGACACTGATGAAAAAAATTAAGGATGATACAAATAGATGGAGATATATACCATGTTCTTGGATTGGAAGTATCAACATTGTGAAAATGAATATACTACCCAAAGCAATTTACAGATTTGATGCAATCCCTATCAAATTACCAATGGCATATTTTACAGGACTAGAACAAAAAATTTCACAATTTGTATGGTAACACAAAAGACCCCGAATAGCCTAAGCAAATTTGAGAATGAAAAACGGAGCTGGAGGAATCAGGCTCCCTGACTTCAGACCAAACTACAAAGCTACAGTAATCAAGACAGTATGGTACTGGCACAAAAACAGAAATATAGATCAATGGAACAGGATAGAAAGCCCAGAGATAAACCCACGCACATATGGTCACCTTATCTTTGATAAAGGAGGCAAGAATACACAATGGAGAAAAGACAGCCTCTTCAATAAGTTGTGCTGGGAAAACTGGACAGCTACATGTAGAGAATGAAATTAGAACCCTCCCTAACACCATACACAAAAATAAACTCAAAATGGATTAAAGACCTAAATGTAAGGCCAGACATTATCAAAGTCTTAGAGGAAAACATAGGCAGAACACTCTATAACATAAATCACAGCAAGATCCTTTTTGACCCACTTCCTAGAGAAATGGAAATAAAAACAAAAATAAACAAATGGGACCTAACAAAACTTCAAAGCTTTTGCACAGCAAAGGGAACCATAAACAAGATGAAAAGACAACCCTCAGAATGGGAGAAAATATTTGCAAATGAAGCAACTGACAAAGGATTAATCTCCAAAATTTACAAGCACCTCATGCAGCTCAATATCAAAAAAAACAATCCAATCCAAAAATGGGCAGAAGACCTAAATAGACATTTCTCCAAAGAAGATATACAGATTGCCAAGAAACACATGAAAGAATGCTCAACATCATTAATCATTAGAGAAATGCAAATCAAAACTACAATGAGATATAATCTCACACCAGTCAGAATAGCCATCATCAAAAAATCTACAAACAATAAATGCTGGAGAGGGTGTGGAGTAAAGGAAACCCTCTTGCACTGTTGGTGGGAATGTAAATTGAAACAGACACTATGGAGAACAGTATGGAGGTTCCTTAAAGAACTAAAAATAGAACTACCATAGGACACAGCAGTCCCACTACTGGGCATATACCCCGAGAAAACTATAATTCAAAAAGAGTCATGTACCACAATGTTCATTGCAGTTCTATTCACAATAGCCAGGACATGGAATCAACCTAAGTGTCCACCGACAGATGAATGGATAAAGAAGATGTGGCACATATATACAATGGAATATTACTCAGCCATAAAAAGAAACAAAATTGAGTTATTTGTAGTGACATGGATGGACCTAGAGTCTGTCATACAGAGTTCAGTAAGTCAGAAAGAGAAAAACAAATATCGTATGCTAACACATGTATATGGAATCTAAAAAAAATAAAACTGGTCATGAAGAACCTGGGGGCAAGTTGGGAACAAAGACGCAGACCTTCTAGAGAACGGAATTGAGGACACAGGGAGGGGGAAGGGTAAGCTGGGACAAAGTGAGAGAGTGGCTTGGACATATTTACACTAACAAATGTAAAACCGATAGCTATTGGGAGGCAGCTGCATAGCACAGGGAGATCAGCTCGGTGCTTTGTGACCACCTAGAGGGGTGGGATAGGGAGGGAGGGAGTCACAAGAGGGAAGAGATATGGGGATATATGTATATGTATAACTGATACACTTTGTTATAAAGCAGGAACTAACACATCATTGTAAAGCAATTATACTCCAGTAAAGATGTTTATATATATATATATATATATATATATATATATATATATATATATATATATCGTGTTCAGCATTTGCCCTCAAACAATCAGAAAGGAGAAAATGGGCAGCCGCCACCCTTTCGAATATCAGTACCATTAGCAAATGATATTGACATAAGGGCAGGTGGGTGAGGAGAAAATATTGACTATAAGCTTCCCACATTGGTGGCATAAGAGAGCTGGAAGCTAAAACATGGGGCCAAATCAGTGTTATTCAGTATGGAATGGTCAAAGCCCAAAGTAGAAAAGATCAATATCTATAAAATATTGACGTATACTGAATGTGTTTACTAAGATCTGGAATATAATAAAGGAGATGTATGCTTAAAGCTTAAGTGGGGACCAATTTAGGATAAAGGGAAATATATATGTAAAGAAGTTTTTTTAACTGGGGTCAACTTTAGGTTTTTGTTAACAAGAGCAGACAAGAATGAAAATATAAATAAATCCATGGATAACACTTGCACAAAGTTAATTAATAGTAGAGAGATTTTTGTGGAAGTAGTCCCCAATCTGCTGGGTTTTGGAACCCCTTGACCACTGTAATTATTTTAAGGAGAACTTAAAAACACACAGCACACCTTGCTTGTGGATATGCCTAACACACACATACTACCATTTGACACAAACACGTAGATATTTTACTGATGAGTAACAGAATGTAAGACAGGTTGGAGAAGCCAGGCAGGCTGATCTAGCTTCTCGCATGGGAAGGGTTGTCAGAAGGACAGAGAGGACTCTACTCATCGGGGGTGAACATGATCAATGGGAGGGATCATGGCAGGAGCATGGGCTTTGAAAATCCCTGAGCAGAAAAGAGAGGTGGATAGAGTCAGCATGCTGGCATAGGCTGCATGGTGAACAACGGGACCTTTCAGATCTTCCGAAAATTACCACATTCATAAAATGCTGTGTATGGTTAATTTTTTGTGGGAAATGGTTAAGAGGCTGAGCTTCTAGATTTGGCCCAGGGCTCATCTGAAACAGAAAAAAAAAAAAGTGGGAGTAAAGGAAACCGTGAGGAATTAAAGAGTGGGAAACTCAAGGAAACATGAGTAGTGGGACTTCCCTGGTGGTGCAGTGGTTAAGAATCCATCAGCCAATGCAGGGCACACGGATTTGATCCCTGACCCAGGAAGATCCCACACGCTGCGGAGCAACTAAGCCCATGTGCCACAACTACTGACCTTGCCCTCTAGAGCCTGCGAGCCACAACTACTGAAGCCCACTCGCCCTAGAGCCCGAGTGCCACAACTACTGAGCCCACGCACCGCAACTCCTGAAGCCCGCCCTCCTAGAGCCCATACTCCACAACAAGAGAAGCCACCGCAATGGGAAGCCCGTGCACCTGCAATGAAGAGTAGTCCCCGCTCGCCGCATCTAGAGAGAAAGCCCGCGTGCAGCAACAAAGACCCAACGCAGCCAAAAAAAAAAAAGGAAACATGAGTAGCACTTTGCCTGTTACATGCCCTGGAAATGGAGCTCAAGCCTAATTTAATCTGATTTTCAGGGGACCTTGGGCAGTATTTGAGTTTCTTATATAAATTCACTTAAAAGTGTTCCTGAATACTTAGAAGCTTTTTGTCATTGTGAGTTTCAATTGATGGAATAATGCAGGGGAAAAAAGTTTTATATTAAAAAAAATCAATCTTCATACTACAAGAGTTCAGAACCACTATTTTCAGAGCAGTTATGACTGGTGTCAACATGAACATGAATTTGTTAGCTTCATCAGAGAGGAAAGGCTGAACTGGATCCACTGCAGACTGTGAAATGCCACGGAAGCCATTGTCTTTTCTGAAAGCATCTACAGACTGACCACATGCCGGCCCCATGTGCTATGGACAAATAGAAATATTGGTCACAAGAAAGGCCCTGAATGGATATAAATGATCAGAGCTTTCATCAAAGCTTCTGCTTTCCTTTTCTGCCTTTATGTCATTTAATCCTCACAACAACCCTCCATGGAAGTTAATATTATCTTGATATTAAATATGGAGAAACTGAGCCACAGAACTGACCAAGTTCACACAGCTAGTAAATAGCAGAGGCAGAGTCCAAAACTATTTATTTGACTGTGAAGCCTATGAGCATAATGATTAATAAATCAATTAATCAACTACTTTTTGAGCATCTACACTGTGCAAAGATTAAAATAAGTATATTGTTAGCAAATGTTACATACGTTATTAGTCAGCATTCTCCAAAGAAACAGAACCGATAGGATGTGTGTGTATGTATATAAAGAGATTTATTATAGGAGTTGCTTACATGAGTATGGAGGCTGGTAAGTCCAAATCTGCAGTGTAGACTGGCAGGCTTGAGACCCAGGAGAAATGATGCTGCAGCTCTAGTCTGAAGACCAGCAAGCACAGGCCCAGGAAAGCTGATGGTACAGATGAAGTCCGAAGATAGTCTGCTGATGACTCTTTCTCTTACTTGGTTGAGGGTTGGTCTTTTTGTTCTATTCATGCCTTCCACTGATTGGATAATGCCCACTCACATTATAGAGGGCAATATGCTTCACTCAACCCATTAAAATGTTAATCTCATCCAAAAACACCCTCACGGAAATGCCCAAAATAATGTTTGACCAAATATTTGGGCACCCTATAGTCCAGTCAAGTTGACACATAAAATTAACCATCACAATTAAATTTAAAATGAGTCTCTCTCTCAACACTTTCTTACAGTAACTTTATAATTTATATACTTCACTAGTCTGGGATTTAATACAAGTACATTTTAGTCTCAAATACTTAAGAACTCACAATTCCCTTTATAGCAATTAGGGATATCATTTACATTTGTATCTCTTATTTTTAAACTTTAAATTAGATTTTAAATGAAGATTTTCAATTACTGTGTCCTCAGGGAACTTGTAAACGTACTAAGACATAAATTTGAAATTAACACTTTCAGGATTAAGCTCCTATCTAATAAAAATTTTACTTAAGTAAAGTGTATTGTTTTTCACATTTACCATATAAATAAAGACAAGAAAAAAATGTCTGAGTCAGAGAAATGAGCACTGAGGAGGCAGAAAGAACAACTTAAATCAAGTGGCAAGAAATATTAACAAAATTACAAACAGCAGTTAATAGAATGGTGAAAAAGAAAGCAAATCTTAGAGCTATGAGAATGATATCTAGAATAGACAGTGAGATCCTACCCTCCTGTCTAGAGAGAAGAGTTAGTGTAAGAGTTAGGACTAGGCCTCCCTGAGGGCAGGAATCACATCTTTATGTCCCCAACATGTGGTATAATACAGGCCTTACATAATAGGTGTTCAATAATTTTTTTAAGTTAAAAAATGGATATTTGGAGAAAAGTAATCTAGCCGAAGGGAACAGAAAAAAAAAGAAAGGCATGTGATATGACTTGGTTACAGTCCTATTAGGTACAGAGGCTGAGACTCCAAGACCTCTATGGATCATCAAAGGGGTAGGGTTTACATGAAGAAAAGTTCCAAGGCCTGATATGCTTGCTCAGCTCAAGAGATACTTCTTCCCTATGGCAATAGAACATATCAAAAATTAGTTATTTAGTGGGAGGGAGGGAGATGCAAGAGGAAAGAGATATGGGAATATATGTATATGTATAGCTGATTCACTTTGTTATAAAGCAGAAACTAACACACCATTGTAAAGCAATTATACTCCAATAAAGATGTTAAAAAAAAAAAAAGATTAGTTATTTAAGAACCCCACTGCCTCATCCACCCACTTGGCTTTTTTTCTTCTTTCTTTCTGAAAAGCTAGTAACTTTACTAGGTTAATTAAGGAGAATGTTCATTTCCAATTTTTCTTTTCTAATCTTTCTTTCTACCACCTTCAAATATTTGCACTCTGTTTTACAGCTTGAAAAGTCTTTTTTGAAACACGCATATCTAATCTCAGCGCCGATTAGAAATGCAAGGTCAGCTCCACTTCATGTGTAGCATTATGGGAATTCTGATGCAATGAGAAGTCTGACACTCCTTCAAAGCCACAAGAGTTCTCCCACAGATATATATATAGCATATATACAAATATATATACAGCAAACCAGACACCTTTTCACTTCATAGGATACATTTTTTCTAGGAAGAAACCCAAAGTTTTATAATCAATATACGTAAAGCACCAATTAAATAAAGCTATCATTTCAAAGCTTTCAGAGCAAGAGCAGAACTTCTGGCCTAAGACTTGGGGTCCAGACCCTTACATCTGAGAAAAGTGCCTTGAGATCCTTCAAATTCCAATATCCTATCTGCAAGAATAAACACAGACAACTGTGTGGACGCAGTCAACTCACTAGAAAGCAGATATAGAAAGAGAGATTTCATTAGGATTGAGATGTGGTCAGGGAAGAATGGAAATAATTAACCCCAGGGTTAGAACTCACGTAGTAATTTTCTAACCACTCTCACTAGTGAAATCACAAAATCATAGACTCTTAGGCTTGAAAGAAGTATTAACATATCAAGATTCTAGAGCAAAACACTGCATCAGACACAGGACTATCCATGTTTTGTTAATTCATTTCTCATGTTTAATAAAATGTATTTGGGAGAAAGCAGGGGGAAAGAGCCTGAAGTTAGCATTTTTTAAGTTACTGGCAATTTTACTTCCAGTTTGACAGAAAAAAAAAAAGACAACAAAAACCAACGAAGTACAGTATGAAACATTTAGGAAGATAGTTATTTGGAAACTTCTGTTAAGTGTTTTTTAATGTTTAGGCACGTATTTTGAGAATGCTTTTAGACAATAGAGAAAAAGACAGGATTAACAATCAGGAGGAAGGGAAAATTCCCTGGCGGTCCAGTGGTTAGGACTCTGTGCTTTCACCGCCTAGAGTGCGGGTTCAATCCCTGACTGGGGAACTAAGATCCCGCAAGCTGCAGGGCGCACTCGCAGCTAAAAAAAAAAAAAAAAAAAAAAAATCAGGAGAAAGAAGGCTGAAAAAGGTCCTATGGACACATGGATACTACTTCTCTATCAAATGTGAACACCATGTCACAACACATGTCTCTGCTGGTTCTGGTGCCCACAATGAGGTCTCTGTCCCACTGACATAGGGCAGCTGCCTGATCCCTCAAGCTCTACTAAGGCCAACAGAGGCAGGTATTTTAACAGTTCTCTATTTCTTTGTATTAGCTACATTTCAAAAGATAACTTACTTTTTCCCTGGAGTCCGAGACTTCGTTTAAAGAAGGAGGTCATAGATGCTTCACACATTAATACTTCCCAAGCTTATTTCCACTAGTCAGTTACTTGGTTACCATCTAAGCCCTTTAATTTAACACTGGACAGAAATGGCCCTATGACATTTTCTGGAGAATAATGTGCTCTTTGCCTGGGAAAACCGGCTTTAAAAATTATGTCCTCCTTGGGGACTTCCCTGGCAGTCCAGTGGTTAAGAATCCACCTTCCAATGCAGGGGGTGTGGGTTTGATCCCTGGCCGGGCAACTAAGCCCGCATACCACAACTACAGAGCCCACGCGCCACAACGAAAGATCCCGCATGCTGCAACTAAGACCCAATGCAGCCAAAAATAAATAAATATTTTTTTAATTATGTCCTCCTTTAGCTCTGAAAATTTATCACTTATGTCTGTGACATAAAGCAAAGCATGAAACAAAACACAAATGCCAAGCAGGTAACCTTGATTTTCTGGGATAATCCAAATTTCACGCATTAAAATATAGTATTAAGTGTCAAACAATAGATGTTTGGTTAAATAAATTGTAATATATTACACAATGGGCAACTATACAGCCATTTAAAAGATGGGTAGAAGAATATGAAAGGTAAGATGTAGTATGTGTTTAGGTTAGAAGCCAAGTTATAAAATACTATTAGAGAATAATCGCGATTTTGTAGAGAAAGGACTGAAAAATGTGTATCAAAATAATAATTGTAGTTATATTTGGGTGGTAAGGTTATACGTGACTTTTTTCTTTGAACTTTTCCATTTGCTAACTTTTCTATAGAAGTGTTTAAAAAGATTTAAAATAATTGTAAAAGGAAAACACAGTCACTATCATCCATTTAGCAAAACATACCTAAAAAACTAAAAGTTGCTATGTTTCCTAATATCTTCAGTATGAGCCTCTTTTCCATGGTCTTTGAACTCATTTTTGCCCCTTCTTTCTAGTCAAATGTATTACTTCCTATTTCTGTAAGACGATTTACCCCAAAACTTAGCAACTGAAAACAACGCACAATTTTATCTCACAGTCTCCATAGGTCATGAGTCTGGGCACAGCTTATCCGGACCCTCTGCTTCATGGTCTCTCAGTCAAGGAGTTAGTCCAGGATCTACAGGCTCAACTCGGTAAGGATCGACTTCCGAAGCTAACTCCGTGGTTGTTGGCAGCATTCAGTTTCTCACAGGCTGTTGGGCTAAAGACCTCAATTCCTTGCTGGCTGTGTGCCAGAGGTTTCTCTCATCTCCTTGCCACATGTGCCTCTCCCACTCAGCAGCTTGCTTCACCAAAGCACGCAAGCCAGGAAGACGACAGACAGGATCTGCCAGCAACACGGAAGTCACAGTATTTTTTAACTCAATCACAAAAGTCCCAGCCATAGTCTACTGTCTAGAATTTAGTCATTAAGTCCAGCCCATACTCAAGGGGAGAAGATTGCACCAGGGCACGAATACCAACAGGTGGGAACACTGGGAACCATCCAAGAAGTCTGCCTACCACATCATCCTTTCCAATTAGTCTTTCTGTGATTTCTCTGCTATACCTTTGAAGCAGTTCTCTTTTCTATCCCTCAACTCTCTTCCTTCACAGTCTATAAGTTTATAAAAATAAAAAACAAAGGTCAAGTTTTCTGTTTTACCCTTTAAGTTTTTAGATAAAATAAATAATTTTAAAATCATATTTTTCTGATGATAAATTGATGGATTTTTTGGTATGTGTATGTCTTTAAGGGATTTTGTATTCCTTTAATGGGAAATAGAAAAACTCTATCACCACGTTATTTATAATACCAGCAAGCTACTTTAAAAATCTAAATTTTCACTGTGTATAAACTATGATATAGTCATCAGAGGGAATAATAGTTAATCATTAAAATCATGTGGTAGAAGAACATTTAGAACTTCAGAAACACCTATATTGTTAACTTTTTTAAAAATCAAGATCTAAAGCAATATATAGAGTATGATCACTATTTGTTAAAATGTACAAGCAAACAAACAGGAATACTACTGGAAGTATGCACACCAAAATATTAACAGTATTTATCTTTGGGTATTAAAATCTCAAGTGTTTTTTTCCCCTTCACAATACTTACAGAATCTGAATATTTTATTAATACATTATTATTTATTTATTAAATGTTTATTATTTATAAATAATAAGTGTTTTCTTCTTTCAACAAAGCAATATCTAGAATTAATATATTTATTGCCTATATTTAATGTGACCAATATTATTCACAAATTTCTAGTGGAATCTTTAAAAAATCCTTATAGTACCAAACAATTTTGAAATTCAAGTAATATAAATGGATTTTAAAAGATGCAGACATTCAGAAAGTTACAATGATCTTACATAGTAAGAGAATATGATGTTAAGACTAAAAACAAGAGGCAGAATGAATACTCTAGGATCCTTCCAGATAAAATCTCTTTGGAGAATGAGATGAGTGGAGTATAATTAAGTTTTCAAGGAAAATTTTTTTTCATGTTCTATTTGAGAATCTATTATGTGCAGGGAGATACTTCTATGGCTTTAAATTCAATTAGTTTGGAAACATAAAATCCAAGTTAGCATATAAATTTTCTTGTTTGCTATAATATATCATTTTTATGTATCTAACAGTATTTTCTAATTAATTTATTGAATATATCTGTAAAACAAAGTTTTTTTTTTCTTTCGGTACGCGGGCCTCTCACTATTGCGGCCTCTCCCGTTGCGGAGCACAGGCTCCGGATGCGCAGGCTCAGAGGCCATGGCTCACGGACCCAGCCGCCCCGCGGCATGTGGGATCCTCCCGGACCGGGGCACGAACCCGTGTTCCCTGCATCAGCAGGCGGACTCTCAACAACTGCGCCACCAGGGAAGCCCTGTAAAACAAACTTTTGATAAAAGTTATTTGCTACTGAATTTTCGGTAAAACAGCCTTTCTTCATTTTTGTCACATTATGGAAAGCAGAAAACAAAATTAAAAGAGAAAGCCCCTCAACATTAAAACATCACCTAGAGAATACTGCTATATTCCAAATTAGGATCCTCCAAAGATTCTGGCAGATAAAATTCATCTGTTTAAAAATTTTTTTTTTAATTTTTAAGGGGCAAAATAGAAAATGAAGAAAAGAAAAATTAAAGGAGAAATCTCCCAAAGCTTTCCAAGGACAAAGTTGGTCATGTGAAAGTATCTAACAAATATTCTTTCATAAACATTATCAATTTTATTATATCCTACATGACTGTATTTTTATGTAGTCAGTCTTCTTTTAGAATAACATTCCTTTTCTAAGTCAGTCTTCTTTTAGAATAACATTCCTTTTCTAAGTATAGGAATAATATATCACCATTGTAGAGAATTTGGACAATTGACAAAGGCACAGGGAAGAAAACAGAAGTCACCCACAATTGTTTCTACCCAGATTTTACCATTGTTAATATTTATATTATCACCTTTCTTTCATATTTTTTGCTACCAAAACGGATCCTGAATATAATGTG
This sequence comes from Lagenorhynchus albirostris, assembly GCF_949774975.1. NCBI lineage: Eukaryota > Metazoa > Chordata > Mammalia > Artiodactyla > Delphinidae > Lagenorhynchus > Lagenorhynchus albirostris. Next base: position 118,187,897 of record NC_083096.1, read on the forward strand.
TCTTTTCTTTTCACTGAACATTTTACATTTTCTCATGATATTAAATGTCTCTGGATAAAGTATTTTAATGACATTCCATCATGGTGATCATCTTTGTATCCAATGCTCTGTTCAAGTATTCAAAAATTTTATCAAGGTTTATATCAATATTATGCTACTCTTGTAAATTCATTGATAAAATGTTAGCATGATGTCTTTATGCTCTGCAACAGTTTCTATAAAATAGGAATTATCTTTTTACAAAACTTAAAAAACTCACCTTGGGCTTCCCTGGTGGGGCAGTGGTTAAGAATCCACCTTCCAATGCAGGGGACACGGGTTCGAGCCCTGGTCCGGGAAGATCCCACATGCAACAGAGCAACTAAGCCCATGCGCCACAACTACTGAGCCTGTGCTCTAGAGCCCACAAGCCACAACTGCTGAAGCCCACGAGCCACAACTACTGAAGCCCACGTGCCATAACTACTGAAGCCCATGCACCACAACTACAGAAGCCCACGCGCCACAACTACTGAAGCCCACGCGCCTAGAGCCCATGCTCCACAACAAGAAAAGCCACTGCAATGAGAAGCCCGCACACCGCAAGGAAGAGTAGCTCCAGCTCGCCGCAACGAGAGAAAGCCCACGCACAGCAACAAACACCCAATGGAGCCAAAAATAATAAATAAATTAAATAAATAAATTTATTTTTTAAAATTCCTGTAATAAACTATAATGGAAAAGAATATATATGTGTACAACTGAATCACTTTGCTGTCCAGCAGAAATCAATACAACATTGTAAATCAACTATACTTCAATATTTTTTTTTAAAAAACTCAATGTCTGCCTGGAAATTTATCAACAATAATAATACATAAATTTATTAAATATTTACTATGTTCCAGATAATATGCTAAGTGTTTTAGGTATATAATCTAACTAATCCTTACAACAAGCTCACAACAAGTAGGTATTATTATTCCCATTTAAGGAAATGGACTATTGGAGAAGTAATTTATCTAATCTGTAGGTGGTGGAACTAGTCTAGCACTCAAGTCTATGTGACTCCAATTCATTTCCTTAACGATTTTGCAATATTCTCTCCCATTGTGAGCCATTTTTCTCTATTGTTCATTAATGTATTACTTATTTTGATATGTTTACACATATTAACTATTTCTCTCACCCACTGCAGATGAAAGAATCTAACTGAAAAACAAGGAAAAGGAATTTAATGCTATTAGATATAAAAGATTTTACCACCATGTGATAAGAAGGATAGGCATAGAAAATCCCAGACTTTTCCAAAAATTGAAAATTTATACATTCTAAAATATTTTCTTGCCAAAACAGATTCTTTTTGCAAATATTCTCTCTTTATTATGGTAACCTCATTATGTTGACATCATTATGGTACCTATGATTTCTATTTTTTTAATGATTAACAGACTATTTTTAGTACAGTTTTAGATTAACAGAATAATTGGGCAGATAGTACATAGAGTTCCATACACCCATCCACCTACCCCTCTAGCCCTTCACACAGTTTCTGCTATTATTAACATCTTCTTTAAGTGTGGTTACAATGAATGAACCAATATTAATATATTTTTATTAATTAAAGTCTATAGTTTACATGAAGGTCCAAATTTGTGTTATACACTGGGTTGTACAGTTTATGGATTTTGACATTTATATAATGACGAGTACACTACTATAATATCATACAGAGCAGTCTCACTGCCCTAAAAATCCTCTGTGTTCTGCCTATACATACATCCCTCCTCCTAACCCCTGGCAACCACTGATCTTTTTTTACTGTCTCCATAGTTTTGCCTTTTACAGAATGTCATACAGTTAGAGTCACATAGTATGTAGCCTGGCTTCTCTCATTTAGCAATATATAGTATAGATTCCTCTGTCTTTTCATGGATTAATAGCTCATTTCTTTTTTTTTTAACATCTTTATTGGCGTATAGTTGCTTTACAATGCTGTGTTACTTTCTGCTGCATAACAAAGTGAATCAGCTATACGTATACATATATCCCCATATCCCCTCCCTCTTGTGTCTCCCTCTCTCCCTCCTTATCCCATCCCTCTAGGTCGTCACAAACCACCAAGCTGATCTCCTTGTACCATGCAGCTGCTTGTCACTAGCTATCTATCTTACATTTGGTAGTGTATATATGTCCAAGCCACTCTCTCATTTTGTCCTAGCTTCCCCTTCCCGCTCCCCGTGTCCTCAAGTGCATTCTCTACGTCTGCGTCTTTATTACTGTCCTGCCTCTAGGTTCAGGGTTTAGATTCCATATATATGTGTTAGCATATGGTATTTGTTTTTCTCTTACTGACTTACTTCACTCTGTATGACAGACTCTAGGTCCATCCACCTCACTACAAATAACTCAATTTTGTTTCTTTTTATGGCTGAGTAATATTCCATTGTATATATGTGCCACATCTTCTTTATCCATTCAACTATTGATGAACACTTAGGTTGCTTCCATGTCCTGGCTATTCTAAATAGTGCTGCAATGAACATTGTGGTACATGACTCTTTTTGAATTATGGTTTTCTCAGGGAATATATCCAGTAGTGGCACTGCTGGGTCATATGGTAGTTATATTTTTAGTTTTTTAAGGAATCTCCATACCATTCTCCATAGTGACTGTATCAATTTACATTCCCACCAACAGTGCAAGATGGTTTCCTTTTCTTCACACCCTCTCCAGCAGCTATTGTTTGTAGATTTTTTCATGATGGCCATTCTGACTGGTGTGAGGTGATACCTCAATTATAGTTTTGATTTGCATTTCTCTAATGATTAGTGATGTTGATCATCCTATCATGTGTTTGTTGGCAATCTGTATATCTTCTTTGGAGAAATGTCTATTTAGGTCTTCTGCCCATTTTTGGATTGGATTTTTTTTTTTTTTTTGATATTGAGCTGCATGAGGTGCTTGTAAATTTTGGAGATTAATCCTTTGTCAGTTGCTTCATTTGCAAATATTTTCTCCCATTCTGAGGGTTGCCTTTTCATCTTGTTTATGGTTTCCTTTGTTGTGCGAAAGCCATTCAGTTTCATTAGGTCCCATTTGTTTATTTTTGTTTTCATTTCCATTTCTCTAGGAGGTGGGTCAAAGAGGATCTTGCTGTGATTTATGTTATAGAGTGTTCTGTCTATGTTTTCCTCTAAGAGTTTTATAGTGTCTGGCCTTATATTTAGGTCTTTAATCCATCTGGGGTTTATTTTTTTGTGTGGTGTTAGGAAGTGTTCTAATTTCATTCTCTTACATGTACCTGCCCAGTTTTCCCAGCACCATTTATGGAAGAGGCTGTCTTTTCTCCATTGTATATTCCTGCCTCCTTTATCAAAGAAAAGTTGACCATATGTGCGTGGGTTTATGTCTGGGCTTTCTATCCTATTCCATTGATCTATATTTCTGTTTCTGTGCTGTCCACACTGTCTTGATTACTGTAGCTTTGTAGTATAGTCTGAAGTCAGGGAGCCTGGTTCCTCCAGCTCCATTTTTCTATCTCAAGATTGCTTTGGGGCTTCCGTGGTGGTGCAGTGGTTGTGAGTCTGCTTGCCGATGCTGGGGTGCGGGTTCGTGCCCCAGTCTGGGAGGATCCCACGTGCCACAGAGCAGCTGGGCCCGTGAGCCATGGCCGCTAAGCCTGCGTGTCCGGAGCCTGTGCTCCGCAACGGGAGAGGCCACAGCAGTGAGAGGCCCGTGTACCGCAAAAAAAAAAATTGCTTTGGCTTGCAGGGTCTTTTGTGTTTCCATACAAATTGTGATTTTTTTTTCTAGTTCTGTGAAAAATGCCATTGGTAGCTTGATAGGGATTGCATTGAGTCTGTAGATTGTTTTGCGTAGTATAGTCATTTTCACAATGTTGATTCTTCCAATCCAAGAACATGGTATATCTCTCCATCTGTTTGTATCATCTTTAATTTTTTCATCAGTGTCTTATACTTTACTGCATACAGGTTTTCTGTTTCCTTAGGTAGGTTTATTCCTAGGTATTTTATTCTTTTTGTTGCAGTGGTAAATGTGAGTATTTCCTTAATTTCTCTTTCAGATTTTTCATCATTAGTGTATAGGAATGCAAGAGATTTCTGTGCATTAATTTTGTATCCTGCTACCCTACCAAATTCACTGATTAGCTCTAGTAGTTTTCTGGTAGCATCTTTAGGATTCTGTATGTATAGTATCATGTCATCTGCAAACAGTGAAAGCTTTAATTCTTCTTTTCTGATTTGGATTCCTTTTATTTCTTTTTCTTTTCTGATTGCTGTGGCTAAAACTTCCAAAACTATGTTGAATAATAGGGGTGAGGGTGGACAACTTGTCTTCTTCCTGATCTTAGAGGAAATGGTTTCAGTTTTTCACCATTGAGAACCATGTTGGCTGTGGGTTTGTCATATGTGGCCTTTATTATGTTGAGATAAGTTCCCTCTATGCCTACTTTCTGGAGGGTTTTTATCATAAACAGGTGCTTAATTTTGTCGAAAGCTTTTTCTACATCTATTGAGATGATCATATGGTTTTCATTCTTCAGTTTGTTAGTATGGTGTATCACATTGATTGACTTGCATATATTGAAAAATCCTTGCATTCCTGGGATAAACCCCACTTGATCATGTTGTATGATCCTTTTAATGTGCTGTTGGATTCTGTTTGCTAGTATTTTGTTGAGTAGTTTTACATCTACGTTCATCAGTGATATTGGCTTGTAGTTTTCTTTTATTGTGACATCTTTGTCTGAGTTTGGTATCAAGGTGATGGTGGCCTTGTAAAATGAGTTTGGGAGTGTTCCTCCCTCTGCTATATTTTGGAAGAGTTTGAGAAGGTAGGTGTTACCTCTTCTCTAAATGTTTGAAAGAATTTTCCTGTGAAGCCATCTGATTCTGGGCTTTTGTTTGTTGGAAGATTTTTAATCACATTCTCAATTTCAGTGCTGTGATTGGTCTGTTTATATTTTCTATTTCTTCCTGGTTCAGTCTTGGAAGGTTGTGCTTTCCTAAGAATTTGTCTATTTCTCTCACACTGTCCATTTTATTGGCATATAGTCACTTGTAGTTTTCTCTCATGATCCTTTGTATTTCTGCAGTGTCAGTTGTTACTTCTCCTTTTTCATTTCTAATTCTGTTGATTTGAGTCTTCTCCCTTTTTTTCTTGATGAGTCTGGCTAATGGCTTATCAATTTTGTTTATCTTCTCAAAGAACCAGCTTTTAGTTTTATTGATCTTTGCTATTATTTCCTTCATTTCTTTTTCATTTATTTCTGGCCTGATCTTTATGATTTCTTTCCTTCTGCTAAGTTTGGGGGTTTTTTTTTTGTTGTTGTTCTTCTTCTTTCTCTAATTGCTTTAGGTGTAAGGTTAGGTTGTTTACTTGAGATTTTTCTTGTTGTTTGAGGTAGGCTTGTATTGCTATAAACTTCCCTCTTACAACTGCTTTTGCTATATCCCCTAAGTTTTGGGTCATCGTGTTTTCATTGTCATTTGTTTTTAGGTAATTTTTGATTTCTTCAGTGATCTCTTGGTTATTTAGTAGCATATCGTTTAGTCTCCATGTGTTTGTATTTTTTACAGTTTTTTTCCTGTAATTGATATCTAGTCTCATAGTGTTGTTGTCAGAAAAGATACTTGATACAATTTCAATTTTCTTGAATTTACCAAGGCTTGATTTGTGACCCAAGATATGGTCTATCCTGGAGAATATTCCATGATCACTTGAGAAGAAAGTGTAATCTCTTGTTTTGGATGGAAGATCCTATAAATATCAATTAAGACCATCTTGTTTAATTTGTCATTTAAAACTTGTGGTTCCTTATTTATGTTCATTTTGGATGATCTGTCCATGGGTGAAAGTGGGGTGCTAAAGTCCCCTACTCTTACTGTATTACTGTAGATTTCCCCTATTATGGCTGTTAGCATTTGCCTTATGTAGTGAGGTGCTCCTATGTTGGGTGCATAAATATTTACAATTGTTATATCTTCTTCTTGGATTGATCCTTTGATCATTATGTAGTGTCCTTCTTTGTCTCTTGTAATAGTCTTTATTTTAGTCTATTTTGTCTGATATAAGAATTGCTACTCCAGCTTTCTTTTGATTTCCATTTGCATGGAATATCTTTTTCCATCCCCTCACTTTCAGTCTGTATGTGTCCCTCGGTCTGAAGTGGGTCTCTTATAGACAGCATATATATGGGTACTGTTTTTGTATCCATTCAGCATTCAGCCAGTCTATGTCTTTTGGTTGTAGCATTTAATCCATTCACATTTAAGGTAATTATCGATATGTATGTTCCTATTACCATTTTCTTCATTGTTTCTGGCTTGTTTTTGTAGGATTTTCCTTTTCTTGTGTGTCCTGCCTGGAGAAGTTCCTTTAGCATTTGTTGTAAACCTGGTTTGGTGGTGATGAATTCTCTTAGCTTTTGCTTGTCTGTAAATGTTTTAATTTCTCCATTGCATTTGCATGAGATCCTTGCAAGCATAGAGTAATCTTGGTTGTAGGTTTTTCCCTTTCATCACTTTAAATATGTCCTTCCACTCCTTTCTGGTTTGCAGAGTTTCTGCTGAAAGACCAGCTGTTAACCTTATGGGGATTCCCTTGTATGTTATTTGTTGCTTTTCCCTTGCTGCTTTTAATATTTTTTCTTTGTATTTAATTTTTCATAGTTTGATTAATATGCGTCTTGGTGTGTTTCTCCTTGGGTTTATCCTGTAAGGTACTCTGTGCTTCCTGGACTTGACTATTTCCTTTCCCATGTTAGGGAAGTTTTCAATTATAATCTCTTCAAATATTTTCACAGTCCTTTCCGTTTTCTCTCCTTCTTCTAGGACCCCTATAATTCGAATGTTGTGCCTATAATGTTGTCCCAGAGGTTTCTGAAACTGTCCTCAATTCTTCTCATTCTTTTTTCTTTATTCTGCCCCCTGGCAGTTATTTCCACCGTTTTATCTTCCAGCTCACTTATCTGTTCTTCTGCCTCAGTTATTCTGCTATTGATTCCTTCTAGAGTATTTTTAATTTCAGTAATTGTGTTGTTCATCACTGTTTGTTTGCTCTTTAATTCTTGTAGATCCTTGTTAAATGTTTCTTTTATTTTCTCCATTCTGTTTCCAAGATTTTGGATCATCTTTACTAACGTTACTCTGAATTCTTTTTCAGGTAGGTTGTCTATTTTGTATTCATTTATTTGGTCTTGTAGGTTTTTACTTTGCTCCTTTGTCTGTAACATATTTTTTTGTCCTTTTTTTTTTTGATGGGTGGTGCTGTATTCCTGTCTTACTGGTTGTTTAGCCTGAGACATCCAGCCCTAGAGTTTGCCGGCAGCTGGATAGAGACAGGTCTTGGTGCTGAGGTAAGGACCTCTGGGAGGCCTCACTCTGATTAATATTCCCTGGGGTCTGAGGTTCTCTGTTAGACCAGCAGTTTGGACTTGGAGCTCCTACCACAGGAGCTCAAGGCCGACCTCCAGCCTGGGAAACAAGATACCGCAAGCTTCGTGGTGTGGTTAAAAATAAAAAGAAGAAGAAAGAAAGAAAAATAGGAGCAGTACAATATCAAAGAATAAAACACAAAATAAAATTAGAAAGATAAAAAATATATTAGGAAAAATAAAACTATAATTGGAACAACTGCAACAAGGTAAAATAAAACCACAACAGAAAAAAGAAAAAAAAGGGGGGGTGTGGGGGAGAACAAGCCAAAAGGAGAGAAAATAACAAAGTATAAAGAATAAAAGAAAATTAGAAAAATAAATAAAGATTTATTAGGAAAAATAAAAATATAAAAGAATCAACAACAATGAATCAACAAGGTAAAACTGAACCCCAATCTAAAAGAGGAAAACAAAATAAAAAAACCTTGGCTATGGGGACGGAGTTTAGGTGGG